>NW_027457003.1:190000-206303 GCF_040206685.1 Ascaphus truei | reverse complement strand
TATCACATATCAGAGTGCGTCATTAACCCCTCCCACCCTCCTGCACCCACAGTAACCCCTCCCCAACCTCCCGCACCCACATTAACCCCTCCCCACCCTCCCACACCCACATTAACCCCTCCCACCCTCCTGCACCCACAGTAACCCCTCCCCAACCTCCCGCACCCACATTAACCCCTCCCCACCCTCCCACACCCACATTAACCCCTCCCACCCTCCTGCACCCACAGTAACCCCTCCCCAACCTCCCGCACCCACATTAACCCCTCCCCACCCTCCCGCACCCACATTAACCCCTACTCAACCTCCCGCACCCACATTAACCCCTCCCCAACCTCCCGCACCCACATTAACCCCTCCCCACCCTCCTACACCCACATTAACCCCTACTCAACCTCCCGCACCCACATTAACCCCTCCCCACCCTCCCACACCCACATTAACCCCTACTCAACCTCCCGCACCCACATTAACCCCTCCCCAACCTCCCGCACCCACATTAACCCCTCCCCACCCTCCTACACCCACATTAACCCCTACTCAACCTCCCGCACCCACATTAACCCCTACTCAACCTCCCGCACCCACATTAACCCCTCCCCAACCTCCCGCACCCACATTAACCCCTCCCCAAACTCCCGCACCCACATTAACCCCTCCCCAACCTCCCGCACCCACATTAACCCCTACCCAACCTCCCGCACCCACATTAACCCCTCCCCACCCTCCTACACCCACATTAACCCCTCCCCACCCTCCTACACCCACATTAACCCCTCCCCACCCTCCTGCACCCACATTAACCCCTCCCACCCTCCTGCACCCACAGTAACCCCTCCCCAACCTCCCGCACCCACATTAACCCCTCCCCACCCTCCCACACCCACATTAACCCCTCCCACCCTCCTGCACCCACAGTAACCCCTCCCCAACCTCCCGCACCCACATTAACCCCTCCCCACCCTCCCGCACCCACATTAACCCCTACTCAACCTCCCGCACCCACATTAACCCCTCCCCAACCTCCCGCACCCACATTAACCCCTCCCCACCCTCCTGCACCCACAGTAACCCCTCCCCAACCTCCTGCACCCGCAATAACCCCTCCCCAACCTCCCGCACCCACATTAACCCCTCCCCACCCTCCTGCACCCACATTAACCCCTACCCAACCTCCCGCACCCACATTAACCCCTACCCAACCTCCCGCACCCACATTAACCCCTCCCCAACCTCCTGCACCCACAATAACCTCTCCCCAACCTCCTGCACCCACAATAACCTCTTCCCAACCTCCTGCACCCACAATAACCCCTCCCCAACCTCCTGCACCCACATTAACCCCTCCCCAACCTCCCGCACCCACAATAACCTCTTCCCAACCTCCTGCACCCACATTACCCCCTCCCCAACCTCCTGCACCCACAATAACCTCTTCCCAACCTCCTGCACCCACAATAACCTCTTCCCAACCTCCTGCACCCACAATAACCCCTCCCCAACCTCCCGCACCCACATTAACCCCTCCCCAACCTCCCGCACCCACATTAATCCCTCCCCAACCTCCCGCACCCACAATAACCCCTCCCCAACCTCCTGCACCCACATTAACCCCTCCCCAACCTCCTGCACCCACATTAACCCCTCCCCAACCTCCTGCACCCACATTAACCCCTCCCCCACCTCCTGCACCCACAATAACCTCTTCCCAACCTCCTGCACCCACATTAACCCTCCCCAACCTCCTGCACCCACATTAACCCCTCCCCAACCTCCTGCACCCACATTAACCCCTCCCCAACCTCCTGCACCCACATTAACCCCTCCCCAACCTCCTGCACCCACATTAACCCCTACCCAACCTCCTGCACCCACAATAACCCCTCCCCAACCGCACCCTCATTAACCCTTTCTCATCCGCCCCTCCCGTACCCACATTAACCCTTTCCCAACAGCCCATCCCGCATCCACATTAACCCCTTCCCAACCGCCCCTCCCGTACCAACATTAACCCCTCCAACACTGCCACTCCCATAACCATATTAACCGCTTCTCTGCCAGAGACCCACACTACCGTGGTTGAATGGTGTTTTAAAGACACAATTCCGCTTCCTCTACCCCAGAACGTATTACGGTTCCCTGTGTGTGAGCACACGATGCGCTGCCCCCTACCCCAGAACGTATTACGGTTCCCCCCTGTGTGTGAGCACACGATGCGCTGCCCCGTACCCCAGAACGTATTACGGTTCCCCCCTGTGGGTGAGCACACGATGCGCTGCCCCGTACCCCAGAACGTATTATGGTTCCCCTGTGTGTGAGCACACGATGTGCTGCCCCGTACCCCAGAACGTATTACGGTCCCCCCTGTGTGTGAGCACACGATGCGCTGCCCCCGTACCCCAGAACGTATTACGGTTCCCCCCTGTGTGTGAGCAGACGATGCGCTGCCCGTACCCCAGAACGTATTACGGTTCCCCCCTGTGTGTGAGCAGACGATGCGTTGCCCCGTACCCCAGAACGTATTACGGTTCCCCTGTGTGTGAGCACACGATGCGCTGCCCCGTACCCCAGAACGTATTACGGTTCCCCTGTGTGTGAGCACACGATGCGCTGCCCCGTACCCCAGAACGTATTACGGTTCCCCCCTGTGTGTGAGCACACGATGCGCTGCCCCGTACCCCAGAACGTATTACGGTTCCCCCCTGTGTGTGAGCACACGATGCGCTGCCCCGTACCCCAGAACGTATTACGGTTCCCCCCTGTGGGTGAGCACACGATGCGCTGCCCCGTACCCCAGAACGTATTATGGTTCCCCTGTGTGTGAGCACACGATGTGCTGCCCCGTACCCCAGAACGTATTACGGTCCCCCTGTGTGTGAGCACACGATGCGCTGCCCCGTACCCCAGAACGTATTACGGTTCCCCCCTGTGTGTGAGCAGACGATGCGCTGCCCCGTACCCCAGAACGTATTACGGTTCCCCCCTGTGTGTGAGCAGACGATGCGTTGCCCCCGTACCCCAGAACGTATTACGGTTCCCCTGTGTGTGAGCACACGATGCGCTGCCCCGTACCCCAGAACGTATTACGGTTCCCCTGTGTGTGAGCACACGATGCGCTGCCCCGTACCCCAGAACGTATTACGGTTCCCCCCTGTGTGTGAGCACACGATGCGCTGCCCCGTACCCCAGAACGTATTACGGTTCCCCCCTGTGTGTGAGCACACGATGCGCTGCCCCGTACCCCAGAACGTATTACGGTTCCCCCCTGTGTGTGAGCACACGATGCGCTGCCCCGTACCCCAGAACGTATTACGGTTCCCCCCTGTGTGAGCACACGATGCGCTGCCCCGTACCCCAGAACGTATTACGGTTCCCCCCTGTGTGAGCACACGATGCGCTGCCCCGTACCCCAGAACGTATTACGGTTCCCCCCTGTGTGAGCACACGATGCGCTGCCCCGTACCCCAGAACGTATTACGGTTCCCCCTGTGTGAGCACACGATGCGCTGCCCGTACCCCAGAACGTATTACGGTTCCCTGTGTGTGAGCACACGATGCGCTGCCCCCTACCCCAGAACGTATTACGGTTCCCCCCTGTGTGTGAGCACACGATGCGCTGCCCCGTACCCCAGAACGTATTACGGTTCCCCCCTGTGGGTGAGCACACGATGCGCTGCCCCGTACCCCAGAACGTATTATGGTTCCCCTGTGTGTGAGCACACGATGTGCTGCCCCGTACCCCAGAACGTATTACGGTCCCCCTGTGTGTGAGCACACGATGCGCTGCCCCGTACCCCAGAACGTATTACGGTTCCCCCCTGTGTGTGAGCAGACGATGCGCTGCCCCGTACCCCAGAACGTATTACGGTTCCCCCCTGTGTGTGAGCAGACGATGCGTTGCCCCGTACCCCAGAACGTATTACGGTTCCCCTGTGTGTGAGCACACGATGCGCTGCCCCGTACCCCAGAACGTATTACGGTTCCCCCTGTGTGTGAGCACACGATGCGCTGCCCCGTACCCCAGAACGTATTACGGTTCCCCCCTGTGTGTGAGCACACGATGCGCTGCCCCGTACCCCAGAACGTATTACGGTTCCCCCCTGTGTGTGAGCACACGATGCGCTGCCCCGTACCCCAGAACGTATTACGGTTCCCCCCTGTGTGTGAGCACACGATGCGCTGCCCCGTACCCCAGAACGTATTACGGTTCCCCCTGTGTGAGCACACGATGCGCTGCCCCGTACCCCAGAACGTATTACGGTTCCCCCCTGTGTGAGCACACGATGCGCTGCCCCGTACCCCAGAACGTATTACGGTTCCCCCTGTGTGAGCACACGATGCGCTGCCCCGTACCCCAGAACGTATTACGGTTCCCCTGTGCGTGAGCACACGTTGCGCTGCTCCGTACCCCAGAACGTATTACGGTTCCCCCCCTGTGTGAGCACACGATGCGCTGCCCCGTACCCCAGAACGTATTACGGTTCCCCCTGTGTGAGCACACGATACGCTGCCCGTACCCCAGAACGTATTACGGTTCCCCCCTGTGTGTGAGCACACGATGCGCTGCTCCGTACCCCAGAACGTATTACGGTTCCCCCCTGTGTGTGAGCACACGATGCGCTGCCCCGTACCCCAGAACGTATTACGGTTCCCCTGTGTGTGAGCACACGATGCGCTGCCCTGTACCCCAGAACGTATTACGGTTCCCCCCTGTGTGTGAGCACACGATGCGCTGCCCGTACCCCAGAACGTATTACGGTTCCCCCCTGTGTGTGAGCACACGAATGTGCTGCCCCGTACCCCAGAACGTATTACGGTTCCCCCTGTGTGTGAGCACACGATGTGCTGCCCCGTACCCCAGAACGTATTACGGTTCCCCCTGTGTGTGTGAGCACACGATGCGCTGCCCCGTACCCCAGAACGTATTACGGTTCCCCCTGTGTGTGAGCACACGATGCGCTGCCCCGTACCCCAGAACGTATTACGGTTCCCCCCTGTGTGTGAGCACACGATGTGCTGCCCCGTACCCCAGAACGTATTACGGTTCCCCTGTGTGTGAGCACACGATGCGCTGCCCCGTACCCCAGAACGTATTACGGTTCCCCCCTGTGTGTGAGCACACGATGCGCTGCCCCGTACCCCAGAACGTATTACGGTTCCCCCCTGTGTGTGAGCACACGATGCGCTGCCCCGTACCCCAGAACGTATTACGGTTCCCCCCTGTGTGTGAGCACACGATGCGCTGCCCCGTACCCCAGAACGTATTACGGTTCCCCCCTGTGTGTGAGCACACGATGCGCTGCCCCGTACCCCAGAACGTATTACGGTTCCCCCCTTTGTGTGAGCACACGATGCGCTGCCCCGTACCCCAGAACGTATTACGGTTCCCCCCTGCCCCTGTGTGTGAGCACACGATGCGCTGCCCCGTACCCAGAACGTATTACGGTTCCCCCCTGTGAGCACACGATGCGCTGCCCCGTACCCCAGAACGTATTACGGTCCCCCCTGTGTGAGCACACGATGCGCTGCCCCGTACCCCAGAACGTATTACGGTTCCCCCTGTGTGTGAGCACACGATGCGCTGCCCCGTACCCAGGAACGTATTACGGTTCCCCCTGTGTGTGAGCACACGATGCGCTGCCCCGTACCCCAGAACGTATTACGGTTCCCCCTGTGGTGTGAGCACACGATGCGCTGCCCCGTACCCCAGAACGTATTACGGTTCCCCCCTGTGTGAGCACACGATGCGCTGCCCCGTACCCAGAAGTATTACGGTTCCCCCTGTGTGAGCACACGATGCGCTGCCCGTACCCAGAACGTATACGGTTCCCCTGTGTGTGAGCACACGATGCGCTGCCCCGTACCCCAGAACGTATTACGGTTCCCCCCTGTGTGTGAGCACACGATGTGCTGCCCCGTACCCCAGACTTTGTGTGAGCAAAAACCCCTGGATGCGCTGCCCCCGTACCCCAGACGTATTACGGTTCCCCCTGTGTGTGAGCACACGATGCGCTGCCCCGTACCCCAGAACGTATTACGGTTCCCCTGTGTGTGAGCACACGATGCGCTGCCCCGTACCCCAGAACGTATACGGTTCCCCCCTGTGTGTGAAGCACACGATGCGCTGCCCGTACCCCAGAACGTATTACGGTTCCCCACTGTGTGTGAGCACACGATGCGCTGCCCGTACCCCAGAACGTATTTACGGTTCCCCCTGTGTGTGAGCACACGATTGCGCTGCCCCGTTACCCCAGAACGTATTACGGTTCCCCCCTGTGTGGTGAGCACACGATGCGCTGCCCCGTACCCCAGAACGTATTACGTTCCCCCTTGTGTGAGCACACCGAATGCGCTGCCCCGTACCCAGACGTATTACGGTTCCCCCCTGTGTGTGAGGCACACGATGCGCTGACCCGTACCCAGACGTATTACGGTTCCCCCCTGTGTGTGAGCACACGATGCGCTGCCCGTACCCCAGAACGTATTACGGTTCCCCTGTGTGTGAGCACACGATGCGCTCCGCCCCGTACCCCAGAACGTATTACGGTTCCCCCCCTGTGTGTGAGCACACGATGCGCTGCCCGTACCCCAGAACGTATTACGGTTCCCCACTGTGTGGTGAGCACACGATGCGCTGCCCCGTACCCCAGAACGTATTACGGTTCCCCCCTGTGTGTGAGCACACGATGCGCTGCCCCGTACCCCAGAACGTATTACGGTTCCCTAGTGTGTGAGCACACGATGCGCTGCCCGTACCCCAGAACGTATTACGGTTCCCCCCCCTGTGTGTGAGCACCACGATGCGCTGCCCCGTACCCCAGAACGTATTACGGTTCCCCCTGTGTGTGAGCACACGATGCGCTGCCCCGTACCCCAGAACGTATTACGGTTCCCCCTGTGTGAGCACACGATGCGCTGCCCCCGTACCCCCAGAACGTATTACGGTTCCCCCGTGTGTGAGCACACGATGCGCTGCCCGTACCCCCAGAACGTATTACGGTTCCCCTGTGTGTGAGCACACGATGCGCTGCCCCGTACCCCAGAACGTATTACGGTTCCCCCCTGTGTGTGAGCACACGATGCGCTGCCCCGTACCCCAGAACGTATTACGGTTCCCCCGTGTGTGAGCACACGATGCGCTGCCCGTACCCCAGAACGTATTACGGTTCCCCTGTGTGTGAGCACACGATGCGCTGCCCCGTACCCCAGAACGTATTACGGTTCCCCCCTGTGTGAGCACACGATGCGCTGCCCCGTACCCCAGAACGTATTACGGTTCCCCTGTGTGTGAGCACACGATGCGCTGCCCGTACCCCAGAACGTATTACGGTTCCCCCCTGTGTGTGAGCACACGATGCGCTGCCCCGTACCCCAGAACGTATTACGGTCCCCCCCTGTGTGTGAGCACACGATGTGCTGCCCCGTACCCCAGAACGTATTACGGTTCCCCTGTGTGTGAGCACACGATGCGCTGCCCATACCCCAGAACGTATTACGGTTCCCCTGTGTGTGAGCACACGATGCGCTGCCCGTACCCCAGAACGTATTACGGTTCCCCCCTGTGTGTGAGCACACGATACGCTGCCCGTACCCCAGAACGTATTACGGTTCCCCTGTGTGTGAGCACACGATGCGCTGTCCCGTACCCCAGAACGTATTACGGTTCCCCCTGTGTGTGAGCACACGATGCGCTGCCCCGTACCCCAGAACGTATTACGGTTCCCCCTGTGTGTGAGCACACGATGCGCTGCCCCGTACCCCAGAACGTATTACGGTTCCCCCCTGTGTGTGAGCACACGATGCGCTGCCCGTACCCCAGAACGTATTACGGTTCCCCCTGTGTGTGAGCACACGATGCGCTGCCCCGTACCCCAGAACGTATTACGGTTCCCCCCTGTGTGTGAGCACACGATGCGCTGCCCGTACCCCAGAACGTATTACGGTTCCCCCTGTGTGTGAGCACACGATGCGCTGCCCCGTACCCCAGAACGTATTACGGTTCCCCTGTGTGAGCACACGATGCGCTGCCCGTACCCCAGAACGTATTACGGTTCCCCCCTGTGTGTGAGCACACGATGCGCTGCCCCGTACCCCAGAACGTATTACGGTTCCCCCCTGTGTGTGAGCACACGATGCGCTGCCCCGTACACCAGAACGTATTACGGTTCCCCCCTGTGTGTGAGCACACGATGCGCTGCCCCGTACCCCAGAACGTATTACGGTTCCCCCTGTGTGTGAGCACACGATGCGCTGCCCCGTACCCCAGAACGTATTACGGTTCCCCCTGTGTGTGAGCACACGATGCGCTGCCCTGTACCCCAGAACGTATTACGGTTCCCCCTGTGTGTGAGCACACGATGCGATGCCCCATACCCCAGAACGTATTACGGTTCCCCCTGTGTGTGAGCACACGATGCGCTGCCCCGTACCCCAGAACGTATTACGGTTCCCCCCTGTGTGTGAGCACACGATGCGCTGCCCCGTACCCCAGAACGTATTACGGTTCCCCTGTGTGTGAGCACACGATGCGCTGCCCGTACCCCAGAACGTATTACGGTTCCCCCCTGTGTGAGCACACGATGCGCTGCCCCGTACCCCAGAACGTATTACGGTCCCCCCCTGTGTGTGAGCACACGATGCGCTGCCCCGTACCCCAGAACGTATTACGGTCCCCCCCTGTGTGTGAGCACACGTTGCGCTGCCCCGTACCCCAGAACGTATTACGGTTCCCCCCTGTGTGTGAGCACACGATGCGCTGCCCCGTACCCCAGAACGTATTACGGTTCCCCTGTGTGAGCACACGATGCGCTGCCCCGTACCCCAGAACGTATTACGGTTCCTCCCTGTGTGTGAGCACACGATGCGCTGCCCTGTACCCCAGAACGTATTACGGTTCCCCCCTGTGTGTGAGCACACGATGCGCTGCCCCGTACCCCAGAACGTATTACGGTTCCCCCCTGTGTGTGAGCACACGATGCGCTGCCCCGTACCCCAGAACGTATTACGGTTCCCCCCTGTGTGTGAGCACACGATGCGCTGCCCCGTACCCCAGAACGTATTACGGTTCCCCTGTGTGAGCACACGATGCGCTGCCCCGTACCCCAGAACGTATTACGGTTCCCCCCTGTGTGTGAGCACACGATGCGCTGCCCCGTACCCCAGAACGTATTACGGTTCCCCCTGTGTGAGCACACGATGCGCTGCCCCGTACCCCAGAACGTATTACGGTTCCCCCCTGTGTGTGAGCACACGATGCGCTGCCCGTACCCCAGAACGTATTACGGTTCCCCTGTGTGTGAGCACACGATGCGCTGCCCCGTACCCCAGAACGTATTACGGTTCCCCCCTGTGTGTGAGCACACGATGCGCTGCCCCGTACCCCAGAACGTATTACGGTTCCCCCCTGTGTGTGAGCACACGATGCGCTGCCCCGTACCCCAGAACGTATTACGGTCCCCCCCTGTGTGTGAGCACACGATGCGCTGCCCCGTACCCCAGAACGTATTACGGTTCCCCCCTGTGTGTGAGCACACGATGCGCTGCCCCGTACCCCAGAACGTATTACGGTTCCCCCCTGTGTGTGAGCACACGATGCGCTGCCCCGTACCCCAGAACGTATTACGGTTCCCCCCTGTGTGTGAGCACACGATGCGCTGCCCCGTACCCCAGAACGTATTACGGTTCCCCTGTGTGCCTCAGTCCCAGCGCTAACACTGCGCTTGCGCGTTAATGATTATTATTATCCCGCACGTCTCCGCACCTGGACCTGGCGAAGATGACGTCGTACACGGCCTGTTCCTGCGCACAGAGCGTCAGCCGGTGCAGCTCACAGCGCCTCTGGGGCAGCAACACCTGCGCACGAGGGAGGAGGAGGGGAGGGGGTGAGCACGAGGGTGGAGGAGGGGAGGGGGTGAGCACGAGGGAGGAGGAGGAGGAGGGGGTGAGCACGAGGGTGGAGGAGGGGAGGGGGTGAGCACGAGGGAGGAGGAGGGGAGGGGGTGAGCACGAGGGTGTAGGAGGGGAGGGTGTGAGCACGAGGGAGGAGGAGGGGAGGGTGTGAGCACGAGGGAGGAGGAGGGGAGGGGGTGAGCACGAGGGAGGAGGAGGGGAGGGGGTGAGCACGATGGAGGAGGAGGGGAGGGGTGAGCACGAGGGAGGAGGGGGGGGGGTGAGCACGAGGGAGGAGGGGGGGGGGGGTGAGCACGAGGGAGGAGGGGGGGGTGAGCACGAGGGAGGAGGTGAGTGTAGAGGGAGAGGGGGGTTGGCCCGGTATTAAAGGGGTTGAACCCCATATGGCCACTCCCTGACCTCACCAGGGAGGCAAGGGGTTAACTGGACTGCGGTCCAGGATTGTGGCTTACACCTTGTCATGTCAGGAAAATGTATGTTCCCCTGTTCCCATGTTTCATTATAAGCATGTATTTTAATGTTTTGAAGTGCATTTCTGTATCTCCAGTTCTGGAGGTCGCAGAGAGTTGATATTTGGCCAATGTGTGGAGTCGCTGTAGGCATTAAAACTGGCAAATTTCGACCCACTGAGTCCACCAGAATGGAACTGTGAGCAAAAGGTAACTGCCCTGATTGTTTACACTAAGTACTAATCAACAGACCAAGTAGTAATCAACAGACTCTGCCACTCTAATTGTTACCTGAGGGCGGAGAATCATCAAACTGGGAGTGGTTTGTAAGTGTTATGTCTACACCTACAAACAATGCAGATCCTACCAGATACTTAATTTGGTAGACTGGTCGTCGCCCCTGATTTAATTATGGGGCTACAGAAATAAGACCCTCAGAGTCCCAGTACACATGGGCTAATTTGCTGGGGGGCATGGGTTAATCTGTGTCTCCACGTTAGGGATTGGATACAGATAATTGTTCACCAATAGTCTGTATTCAATGTTAAGAATAGGGTTACACAGGTATATAAACTGTGTCAACCCTACAGTTTTTAGTCCTTCTTCTGATACCATCTTGAATGTCACCTGATTGCTGGAGAATTGCTAGCTGATACTTCTCCATCCCCCAACCCTAACTAAGTGTTACCTTCGTGCCTGTTAACAGTACTATATTGCTGTGTTCACCTTTTTTAAGGAATAAATTATATTTTATTATATCTAAGCCTCGTTCAGTTCAACCCAGATATTTGGTGTTCATTATATCTAATCATGAGCTACCGTGACAGTGAGCACGAGGGAGGAGGAGGGGGGGGGGTGAGCACGAGGGAGGAGGAGGGGGGGGGGGTGAGCACGAGGGAGGAGGAGGGGGGGAGTGAGCACGAGGAAGGAGGAGGGGAAGGGGTGAGCACGAGGGAGGAGGAGGGGAGGGGTGAGCACGAGGGAGGAGGAGGGGGGGAGTGAGCATGAGGGAGGAGGAGGGGAAGGGGTGAGCACGAGGAGGAGGAGGGGAAGGGGTGAGCACGAGAGAGGAGGAGGGGAGGGGGTGAGCACGAGGGAGGAGGAGGTGAGCACGAGGGAGGAGGAGGGGAGGGGGTGAGCACGAGGGAGGAGGAGGGGAGGGGGTGAGCACGAGGAGGAGGGGAGGAGGAGGAGGGGAGGAGGGGAGGAGGGAGGAGGGGGTGAGCACGAGGGAGGAGGAGGGGAGGGGGTGAGCACGAGGGAGGAGGAGGGGAGGGGGTGATCACGAGGGAGGAGGAGGGGAGGGGGTGATCACGAGGGAGGAGGAGGGGAGGGGGTGATCACGAGGGAGGAGATGGGGAGGGGGTGAGCACGAGGGAGGAGGAGGGGGGGAGTGAGCACGAGGGAGGAGGAGGGGAGGGGTGAGCACGAGGGAGGAGGGGGGGGGGTGAGCACGAGGGAGGAGGGGGGGGGGGGTGAGCACGAGGGAGGAGGGGGGGGGTGAGCACGAGGGAGGAGGTGAGTGTAGAGGGAGAGGGGGGTTGGCCCGGTATTAAAGGGGTTGAACCCCATATGGCCACTCCCTGACCTCACCAGGGAGGCAAGGGGTTAACTGGACTGCGGTCCAGGATTGTGGCTTACACCTTGTCATGTCAGGAAAATGTATGTTCCCCTGTTCCCATGTTTCATTATAAGCATGTATTTTAATGTTTTGAAGTGCATTTCTGTTCTCCAGTTCTGGAGGTCGCAGAGAGTTGATATTTGGCCAATGTGTGGAGTCGCTGTAGGCATTAAAAACTGGCAAATTTCGACCCACTGAGTCCACCAGAATGGAACTGTGAGCAAAAGGTAACTGCCCTGATTGTTTACACTAAGTACTAATCAACAGACCAAGTAGTAATCAACAGACTCTGCCACTCTAATTGTTACCTGAGGGCGGAGAATCATCAAACTGGAGTGGTTTGTAAGTGTTATGTCTACACCTACAAACAATGCAGATCCTACCAGATACTTAATTTGGTAGACTGGTCGTCGCCCCTGATTTAATTATGGGGCTACAGAAATAAGACCCTCAGAGTCCCAGTACACATGGGCTAATTTGCTGGGGGGCATGGGTTAATCTGTGTCTCCACGTTAGGGATTGGATACAGATAATTGTTCACCAATAGTCTGTATTCAATGTTAAGAATAGGGTTACACAGGTATATAAACTGTGTCAACCCTACAGTTTTTAGTCCTTCTTCTGATACCATCTTGAATGTCACCTGATTGCTGGAGAATTGCTAGCTGATACTTCTCCATCCCCCAACCCTAACTAAGTGTTACCTTCGTGCCTGTTAACAGTACTATATTGCTGTGTTCACCTTTTTTAAGGAATAAATTATATTTTATTATATCTAAGCCTCGTTCAGTTCAACCCAGATATTTGGTGTTCATTATATCTAATCATGAGCTACCGTGACAGTGAGCACGAGGGAGGAGGAGGGGGGGGGGGGTGAGCACGAGGGAGGAGGAGGGGGGGGGGTGAGCACGAGGGAGGAGGAGGGGGGGAGTGAGCACGAGGAAGGAGGAGGGGAAGGGGTGAGCACGAGGGAGGAGGAGGGGAAGGGGTGAGCACGAGGGAGGAGGAGGGGAGGGGTGAGCACGAGGGAGGAGGAGGGGGGGAGTGAGCATGAGGGAGGAGGAGGGGAAGGGGTGAGCACGAGGGAGGAGGAGGGGAAGGGGTGAGCACGAGAGAGGAGGAGGGGAGGGGGTGAGCACGAGGGAGGAGGAGGTGAGCACGAGGGAGGAGGAGGGGAGGGGGTGAGCACGAGGGAGGAGGAGGGGAGGGGGTGAGCACGAGGGAGGAGGGGAGGAGGGAGGAGGGGAGGAGGGGAGGAGGGAGGAGGGGGTGAGCACGAGGGAGGAGGAGGGGAGGGGGTGAGCACGAGGGAGGAGGAGGGGAGGGGGTGATCACGAGGGAGGAGGAGGGGAGGGGGTGATCACGAGGGAGGAGGAGGGGAGGGGGGTGATCACGAGGGAGGAGGAGGGGAGGGGGTGATCACGAGGGAGGAGATGGGGAGGGGTGAGCACGAGGGAGGAGGAGGGGGGGAGTGAGCACGAGGGAGGAGGAGGGGGGGGTGAGCACGAGGGAGGAGGAGGGAGGTGAGCACGAGGGAGGAGGAGGAGGGGGGGAGTGAGCACAAGGGAGGAGGAGGGGAGGGTGAGCATGAGGGACATGTGTGTGTGAGGCTGACACTACCCTGTGCGTGTGTGTGTGAGGCTGACACTACCCTGTGTGTGTGAGGCTGACACTACCCTGTGTGTGTGTGTGTGAGGCTGACACTACCCTGTGCGTGTGTGTGTGTGTGAGGCTGACACTGCCCTGTGTGTGTGTGAGGCTGGCACTGCCCTGTGTGTGTGTGAGGCTGACACTGCCCTGTGTGTGTGTGTGAGGCTGGCACAACCCTGTGTGTGTGTGTGTGAGGCTGACACTGCCCTGTGTGTGTGTGAGGCTGGCACTGCCCTGTGTGTGTGTGTGTGAGTGAGGCTGGCACTGCCCTGTGTGAGGCTGACACTGCCCTGTGTGTGTGTGAGGCTGACACTGCCCTGTGTGTGTGTGTGAAGCTGACACTGCCCTGTGTGTGTGTGTGAAGCTGACACTGCCCTGTGTGTGTGTGAGGCTGGCACTGCCCTGTGTGTGTGTGAGGCTGGCACTGCCCTGTGTGTGTGTGAGGCTGACACTGCCCTGTGTGTGTGTGTGAGGCTGGCACTGCCCTGTGTGTGTGAGGCTGACACTGCCCTGTGTGTGTGAGGCTGACACTGCCCTGTGTGTGTGTGAGGCTGACACTGCCCTGTGTGTGTGTGAGGCTGGCACTGCCCTGTGTGTGTGTGAGGCTGGCACTGCCCTGTGTGTGTGAGGCTGACACTGCCCTGTGTGTGTGTGTGTGAGGCTGACACTGCCCTGTGTGTGTGTGTGAGGCTGGCACTGCCCTGTGTGTGTGTGTGTGTGAGGCTGACACTGCCCTGTGTGTGTGTGAGGCTGGCACTGCCCTGTGTGTGTGAGGCTGACACTGCCCTGTGTGTGTGTGAGTGAGGCTGACACTGCCCTGTGTGTGTGAGGCTGGCACTGCCCTGCGTGTGTGTGTGTGAGGCTGACACTGCCCTGTGTGTGTGTGAGGCTGGCACTGCCCTGTGTGTGTGAGGCTGACACTGCCCTGTGTGTGTGTGTGTGAGGCTGACACTGCCCTGTGTGTGTGTGAGGCTGGCACTGCCCTGTGTGTGTGTGAGGCTGACACTGCCCTGTGTGTGTGTGAGGCTGACACTGCCCTGTGTGTGTGTGTGAGGCTGACACTGCCCTGTGTGTGTGTGTGAGGCTGACACTGCCCAGTGTGTGTGTGTGAGGCTGACACTGCCCTGTGTGTGTGTGTGTGTGTGTGTGTGTGTGTGTGTGTGTGTGTGTGTGTGTGTGTGTGGCTGGCACTGCCCTGTGTGTGTGAGGCTGGCACTGCCCTGTGTGTGTGTGAGGCTGACACTGCCCTGTGTGTGTGAGGCTGGCACTGCCCTGTGTGTGTGTGAGGCTGACACTGCCCTGTGTGTGTGTGTGAGGCTGACACTGCCCTGTGTGTGTGTGAGGCTGACACTGCCCTGTGTGTGTGTGTGAGGCTGACACTGCCCTGTGTGTGTGTGTGAGGCTGGCACTGCCCTGTGTGTGTGTGAGGCTGGCACTGCCCTGTGTGTGTGAGGCTGACACTGCCCTGTCTGTGTGTGAGTGAGGCTGACACTGCCCTGTGTGTGTGAGGCTGGCACTGCCCTGCGTGTGTGTGTGTGAGGCTGACACTGCCCTGTGTGTGTGTGAGGCTGGCACTGCCCTGTGTGTGTGTGTGTGAGGCTGACACTGCCCTGTGTGTGTGTGAGGCTGGCACTGCCCTGTGTGTGTGAGGCTGACACTGCCCTGTGTGTGTGTGAGTGAGGCTGACACTGCCCTGTGTGTGTGAGGCTGGCACTGCCCTGCGTGTGTGTGTGTGAGGCTGACACTGCCCTGTGTGTGTGTGAGGCTGGCACTGCCCTGTGTGTGTGAGGCTGACACTGCCCTGTGTGTGTGTGTGTGAGGCTGACACTGCCCTGTGTGTGTGTGAGGCTGGCACTGCCCTGTGTGTGTGTGAGGCTGACACTGCCCTGTGTGTGTGTGAGGCTGACACTGCCCTGTGTGTGTGTGTGTGTGAGGCTGACACTGCCCTGTGTGTGTGTGTGAGGCTGACACTGCCCAGTGTGTGTGTGTGAGGCTGACACTGCCCTGTGTGTGTGTGTGTGTGTGTGTGTGTGTGTGTGTGTGTGTGTGTGTGTGTGGCTGGCACTGCCCTGTGTGTGTGAGGCTGGCACTGCCCTGTGTGTGTGTGAGGCTGACACTGCCCTGTGTGTGTGAGGCTGGCACTGCCCTGTGTGTGTGTGAGGCTGACACTGCCCTGTGTTGTGTGTGTGAGGCTGACACTGCCCTGTGTGTGTGTGAGGCTGACACTGCCCTGTGTGTGTGTGTGAGGCTGACACTGCCCTGTGTGTGTGTGTGAGGCTGGCACTGCCCTGTGTGTGTGTGAGGCTGGCACTGCCCTGTGTGTGTGAGGCTGACACTGCCCTGTCTGTGTGTGAGTGAGGCTGACACTGCCCTGTGTGTGTGAGGCTGGCACTGCCCTGCGTGTGTGTGTGTGAGGCTGACACTGCCCTGTGTGTGTGTGAGGCTGGCACTGCCCTGTGTGTGTGTGTGAGGCTGGCACTGCCCTGTGTGTGTGTGAGGCTGACACTGCCCTGTCTGTGTGTGAGTGAGGCTGACACTGCCCTGTGTGTGTGAGGCTGGCACTGCCCTGCGTGTGTGTGTGTGAGGCTGACACTGCCCTGTGTGTGTGTGAGGCTGGCACTGCCCTGTGTGTGTGAGGCTGACACTGCCCTGTGTGTGTGTGTGTGAGGCTGAC